>NC_140011.1:21211121-21233520 GCF_964263955.1 Coregonus lavaretus | reverse complement strand
ATGTTGAGATGTTTCTGTTACTTGAACTCTGTGAAGCATTTATTTAGGCTGCAATCTGAGGTGCAGTTAACTTTAATGAACTTATCCTCTGCAGAAGAGGTAACTCTGGGTCTTCCTTTCCTGTGGCGGTCCTCATGAGAGCCAGTTTCATCATAGCACTTGATGGTTTTTGCGACTGCACTTGAAGAAACTTTCAAATGTTCCAGATTGACTGACCTTCATGTCTTAAAGTAATGATGGATTGTCGTTTCTCTTTGCTTATTTGAGCTGTTCTTGCCATAATATGGACTTTTTCCAAATAGGTCTATCTTCTGTATACCACCCCTACCTTGTCACAACACAACTGATTGGCTCAAACGCATTAAGAAGGAAAGAAATTCCACAAGTTAACTTTTGACAAGGCACACCTCTTAATTGAAATGCATTCCAGGTGACTACCTCATGAAGTGAATGCCAAGAGTGTGCAAAGCTGTGTGGCTACTTTGAAGAATCTCAAATATAAAATATATTTTGATTTGTTTAACCCTTTTTTGGTTACTACATGATTCCATATGTGTTATTTCATCCTTTTTATTCTACAATGTAGAAAATAGTAAAAATAAAGAAAAGATCTTGAATGAGTAGGTGTGTCCAAACTTTTGACTGGTACTGTATGTGGGGAAGGGCCCATCTGTGTGTGTCCACATGTGAATGTGTGAGTGTGTGAGTGTTTGCATACTACAAGTGTGTATCTGTGTGTGCGGGAAGTGTGTGTCGGGCTAGTCCGTCCATTCTATCTCTTGGCTATTGTTTAGGAAGTGAATCCCAGGCAGACAGGGCAGAGACAGACGATGTGGCTGTGTGTCAATACTTACACGTCGCTGTTTGGATAAAGGATTATGAGGGATGAGAGGCAGAGATCGACTGAAATTGAACGAGTGCGGAGAGAGGGAGAGAGGGGAGGGAGTGCTCACTGCTCACTCACACGTAAACCAGTATAGAGGCTCGCTCTCTCTCGTTCTCGCTCTCGCTCTCTCTCTCTCTCTAGCTTTCATCCTCTACTCTATCTGTTAATAGTTGGTTTTCCAAGCTGAGGGTTATGATAGCATTTGGTCTTCTTGAAACAGCTGCCCTCTGTCTTGGGCATATGAAGAGGGGGAGGTAGGGCTGTGTGTAGGGAGAGTGAGGGGTGAGGGCTCTGGCCTGGCTCTTAACCAGGCCTCTAATCCGCCCGGGCATTCCGCTCAGGGGAAGGTGTCCATTTGGAGAGGGGGGCTGTCAACATATAGAAGTCTTCCATCCACCCCCGATCCCTCTCTACCAGTAAGCCCTCTCTCCTATCCCTCTATTCCAAGCCTCCACAGACCACATTCCCACATTCCTCAGATAAAGCGGTTGGGAGCTGCTCTTCCTCCGGGCTTAGGGCTGATGGACCGGGGCTATGGGCTGGGGAAGCGTGTGAGTGGAGGTGCGTCCCTAAATCCCCCACTAAAGCTAAGATAAGGCGTATTTCCCACCCTCATGAGTGCCAGACAAAAGCCATTTGTTTCTGATCTGTTCCCTGGATTTGGCCCTGACAGCTCAGGGTGAGCTACCAAGAACCACTAAGAGACTGAGAATGAGAAGAGAGAGAAAAGAGAGCGAGAGAACACTTTCTTTTGTGGGATATGATGACATGGGTGATGGAATGGCTGTATCATATGGAATAGCATAGCTCGCTTTAAAATACACTGAACAAAAATATAAACCCATCCTGTAAAGTGTTGGTCCCATGTTTCATGAGCTGAAATAAAATATCCCAGAAATGTTCCATACGCAAAAACAGCTTATTTCTCAAAAATGTTGTGCACAAATTTGTTTACATCCCTGTTAGTGGCATTTCTCCTTTGCCAAGATAATTCATCCACCTGACAGGTGTGGCATATCAAGAAGCTGATTAAACAGCATGATCATTACACAGGTGCACCTTGTGCTGGGGACAATAAAAGGCCACTCACACAACACAATGCCAAAGATGTCTCAAGTTTTGAGGGAGCGTGCAATTGGCTTGCTGACTGCAGGAATGTTTAACAGAGCTGTTGCCAGAAAATGTAATGTTAATTTCTCTACCATAAGCCACCTCCAACGTCGCTTTAGATAATTTTGCAGACAACCGCAGACAACGTGTAACCATGTCCTCACCAGGGACTTGACCTGACTGAAGTTGGGCGTCATAACCAACATGCTCACCTTCGATGGCCACTGGCACGCTGGAGAAGTGTGCGCTTCACGGATAAATCCGGTTTCAACTGTACCGGGCAGATGGCAGACAGCATGTATGGTGTTGTGTGGGCGAGCAGTTTGCTGATGTCAACATTGTGAAGAGAGGCATGGTGGTGGTGGGGTTATGGTATGGGCAGGCATAAGCTACGGACAACAAACACAATTGCATTTGATCAATGGCAATTTCAATGCACAGAGATACTGTGACGGGATCTTGAGGCCCATTGTCGTTCCATTCATCCGCCACCATCACCTCATGTTTCAGCATGATAATGCACGGCCCCATGTCACAAGGATCTGTTCACAATTCCTGTAAACTGAAAATGTCCCAGTTCTTCCATGGCCTGCATACTCACCAGACATGTCACCCATTTAGCATGTTTGGGATACTCTGGATTGATGTGTACGACAGCGTGTTCCCGCCAATATCCAACAACTTCGCACAGTCATTGAAGAGGAGTGGGACAACATTCCACAGGCTACAATCAACAGCCTGATCAACTCTAAGCAAAGGAGATGTGGGCAAGTGGTGGTCACACCAGATACTGAATGGTTTTCTGATCCACGCCCCTACCTTTTTTTTAAAGGTATCTGTGACCAACAGATGCATATCTGTATTCCCAGTCATGTGAAATCCATAGATTAGGGCCTATTTGAATTAGGGCCCAATTTAATTCATTCCAATTGACTGATTTCCTTATATGAACTGTAACTCAGTAAAATCTTTGAAATTGTTGCATGTTGCGTTTATATTTTTATTCAGTGTATCTACTGCTGTACATATCATTCTTAGTATATATTTTCGGTGTATATATGCATTTGGATTACTGATACAGTGTTATTTGAGTTGTTAATTGGATTCGTTCTGACATTTCTTGAATTTAGGTTTTTATTATTTGTGTACTTGTTTCACATTTTACTGTTAGGAACTAGTAATAGAAAGCTTTTCGCTCACCCGCTTTATAACATCTGTTCAACTGTGCGACCAATAAACTTTGATTTGATTTGGAAGCCATCAATTCCATTGCTCTCACTTGTTTATCCATCTCTCCATTCCTTCATTCCTTTATTCCTCTGACCTCTGACCTCTGACCACACCATGTGTGCCCTTAACAGTGTCCATCCGCAGTGTCATGGCGACCTGAGCCTAAACAGTGACGCCCTGTTTGTTTCAGAAACCACTCGGGGGCATTTAAGATCTCATTGAATGTAATATCATCCCGGAGTATACTGTAATCTGTCAACACCATCCACTCACCACAGCCAAGCACTTCCCCATAATGTAGCCTCAGCCCCCGCGGGTGGGCAGCCACGAGTTTGTTTGGGAAATATTCACACCTAGATCTGTTACAGTGAGGCTTTGTTCTTTCTCTTTCCTCTGTCTTCCATCCCTCGGGGGGTTGGTGATGAAGCCAGAGCCGTGGATAAACCCAGGGTAGAGCAGGCTTGCTTAAACCTGGGCAGAGTATCCACAGCCTCCAGGCCTAATCTACTCTGTGTTATGACAACACACACATATCTAATCCTCATTCCTACAGTAACACTTACCAGCAGCCCCACCCTGAATTTGTTCAGGTAAACTGTCAGGTGACAGTATAGTCATAGTATCTCTGGTCTCTGCTAGGGTGTACAGTCACACTTGGATTGCAGTGGGTGTGGCTGTGGGTGTGGCTGTGCATGTGTACGTACCTTTGTGCATGTGTGTGTGTGTGTATGTGGATGTGGTAGCGTTTCACCAGTGTGTTAATGAGATGTGGTGCCAGCCTAAAGGTGTCTCTGATTTCTCATCTCCGGTGTCAGATCCTGCAGGAGAGAGAGAGAGAAATAGGAGAGGAAGATGATGGTGAAGTAACACTCGCACGTTACTTTTTCCCAGCTAGCTCTGACTCTGCTGATAGCTACTGTACTTTATTGAGGAAAAGGGTACTTAATATGACAGTGATATGTGGTTGTCCCACCTAGCTATCTTAAGATGAATGCACTAACTGTAAGACACTCTGGATAAGAGCGTCTGCTAAATGTAAAAATGTAAACAGACAGCTGCATGTTTACTCCAAACAAGGCTCTCATTTACAGGGACATCCCCTTCCTTCATAAAGAGGAATCTGGGATGAAACACAACTCAACGTCTAAATTACAGATGCAACTAGGACACAAATATTAATCAGCATAGCTCAGGGATACAGTAGATATACTGTACATCAGGGTTCCCCAACTGGTGGCCCGCGGGACGAATTTGGCCTGCAGTGGTTTTATTTGGCCCCCCAAGTTTTTTAGTACAAAACATTTATGTAAAATGTTTGTAAAAGCACCAGGAAATCAGCTCCACGTGATTTAAATTTAGGAAATCTGCTCCCAAGTATTCCCATGCATAATAGAGAGACGTGATCGTGTAAAGGCTTATATCGGATCAGTCTCGCTCTCTTTTTCTTTCTTGTTTTCCATCTCTTTGCCTCTGCAATCGCATCTGCAATATTTCAAACTTGCTTGAAGCAAGTCCCTTGCCACATTTTTGGGATGATTAGTTGTTTTTGGTAAGATCTCTGCATTTTGCAACGCCAGTCAACGTTTCCCTCCCAACCTCTACCTCCCTATCAGTCTCTCTCTTTCTCCACTCCCTCGCGCTTTCCCTCTCTTCCAGAGTGATATTGGGCAGAGTGGACACAGCTGTTTTGTAACCCTTCACCAGGGTCTCTCTTTGCTCCTGGAATCCCCTAAACCCCTCTCCATTCCGCCTCTATTTGTACCCAGCTCTGCTGAGAAAACAAGCCCATCCATAGAATCCCTACACACACACACACACACACACACACACACACACACACACACACACACACACACACACACACACACACACACACACACACACACACACACACACACACACAGGATTCAATAAGGACTGCCTCAATCAATGAGACACAGAATGGCTTCAGAGAGTGACAGAGACAAAGAAAGCAAAAAGAAGGAAGGAGGTAAAAGGAATTGAGAGGAATGTAAATGTAAAAAAAAACAGGCTGTGTGAGACAGGGAAAATGATGTAGGTAGAAGAAAGGGCTAGTAAAAAGAGAAGGAAGAAACGTTGAGGGAATGTTACAAGAGAGAAGAGACAGAGAAGAGACAGGATACTAGACACAGAGACAGATGTTCATGTGTTTTAGAAGGTGAGAAAGGGGTGAGGAGGGATAGGTAAAATCCCACTACTGTGGTCATTTGCACTCTCTCCACGTCCTGCCTGCCTGCCTGAGTAGAGAGCCTTACTCCACATCTGTTAAGAGTTGAAAAGGGCACTGTTATTCTTCCAATTAAGCCCCAAACCAAACACGCCGTCTCAGTTTTTTCAGCGCCTGCGTCCGTCTCTGTCCCCCCATCCAGCCGTCTGTCTTAATTCTTACAGCTCCGGCCCTGGACAGGAAGACGCATGTACGTATGAAGATGCACCAGAGGCCTGTATGCTGTATACACACTGCCAGATGGGCCCGAATCAGGATTCAATAGGTGTAGGATTCACAGAACTGTGTAGATAGCTAAAGAGTCCGCCTGTCTTTGCCTGTAGGGTGTGTGTGCATGTGTGTGTATCCGACCAGTGTGTATAGGTAACTGCCCAAATAAAGTAAACACCAACATAAAATGTTTTAATAGGGTGTTGGGCCACCACGAGCTGCCAAAACAGCTTCAATGCACCTTGGCATAGATTCTATAAGTGTGTGGAACTCTATTGGAGGGATGTGACACCATTCTTCCACGAGAAATTCCATAATTTGGTGTTTTGTTGATGGTGGTGGAACACTGTCTCAGGAGCCACTCCAGAATCAATTGAGTTGAGATCTGGTGACTGAGACACACACACACACACACACACACACACACACACACACACACACACACACACCCACCCACCCTTTAAACCCCCTTTGCTCCTTTGAGACCCCTCTTTCAACGTCACTAAGATCTCTTCGTCTAGCCATGGTAGCCAACATAATGGGCAACTTGGCATTTGTATACATAACTCTAAGCATGATGGGATGTTAATTGTTTAATTAACTCAGAAAACCACACCTGTGTGGAAGCACCTGCTTTCAATATACTTGGTATTCTTCATTTACTCAAGTGTTTCCTTCATTTGGGCAGTTACCTGTATGTGTGTGTGAGTGTACTGGGAGGGACCGAGGCAGCTATAGGGTCCCCTCCTGTGTGTCCTCAAGGCAAGAGTTCTCAGCCAACGCCCCCCGCATGCTAACAGTCCTGTGAGAGGCTCTTCAGACGACTCCAACACACTCGAGGGCCAGAATCGCCCGGTGACAAGTGTGGAGGGACAAGAGCCAGCAGGCACAGAGGAATGCAGCGCAGACACCACTTTGTGTGTGGTTGTGTGTATGTGTGTTTGTCTCTTTCTGAGTGTGGTTTTTAAATGGAATTGTACTGACTGATTGTTTGGTTTGCAATACTGCTTGTTTGCCTTTAGCAGACTGGTCCCTCATCATTTACTGTGTACGAAAAATTCTCTATTCCTCATTGTAGTGTGTGTGTGTGTTTGTGTGCGTGTGTGTGTGCGTGCCTGTGTGCCTGTGTGTGTGTGGTATCACTCCTGACCTGGGTGGAATCACTGAGAGGATTATGGGGATTAGAGTCTTTACCTGTGGTGAGAAAAGGCAACATCATCAGTCTACCTGTGACAGCCCTGACATAGTCCCAGGGTATGGTCTGCTGTCGTTGTAATGGTATAACCGAAATTGGCCCGCTAGTGATTTTATTTAGCCCCTGAGAAAAATAATAAATAAAATAAAAGACTGTAAAAACATTTTAATTTTGGAAATCTGTTCCAAAGTATTCCCACACATACTTTTTATTTTTATTTTTTATTTTTTTCTTTAACCTTTATTTAACCAGGTAAGACCCATTGAGGTTAAAAACCTATTTTGTGAGGGCGACCTGGCAAGAAGGCAAAACAGGGAAATAGCAGTGTGTACATAAAACATTACAGAAAAATACAAAATACACACAAAAGACAAAGTGTCACAAGTTCCAGATACAACTGAAGATTAGAACCAACTGCAGCTATCACAAACTGTGTTGTCGATCAGAGTCTTAAAAACAGGCAAGGACACTAACTCCCCTAACTTTAATATCTTTTGAAGCATGTTCCAGGATGAAGGGGCATTATGGGAAAAATATTGTTTCCCCATCTCAGTTCTAGCCTTAGGAACAGACAAGGACAGCAGCGACTGTGAACGAAGACTGTATTGAGTGACTGATCTGGTCAGTAAGGAACAGAGATACAAAGGGAGTTGTCCTATTAATGCTTTGTACACAAAAGTGTACCAGTGCTTTAGCCTCCTGGTGGAGAGAGAGGTCCATTGCACCATAGCGTACAAATCACAGTGATGGGTGAGTGATCTAGCGTTTGTAATAAATCTTAAAGCACCATGATACACTGTCTCCAGAGTTCTGAAGGTAATTGCTGAGGCCTGCATATAGACAATATCACCATAATCCAGCACTGATTAAAAAAAAAGTGCTTTGAACGATCCTTTCTAACATCGAAAAGCAAGATTTGTTCCTAAAATAGAAACTCAATTTCAACTTCAGTTTCTTGGTCAAGTTATCACGGTGCTGATTAAAAATCAGCTTTTCATCTAACCAAATCCCAAGATATTTATAGGAGGTGACCCTATCAATTTGCTGGCCTTTTATAGTTAAAATCTACAAGTGACATCTGTTTACTTTCAGGGAATAGAAAACCATAAATTTTGTTTTCCTTGCATTAAGCACAAGTTTCAATTCAAACAGCTGCCTTTAAATAACATCAAACGTCAACTGTGAGTCCTGAAAAGCCTTCTCAATATTAGATGCGCTAGAATAAATAATTGTGTCATCAGCATACAGATGGAGATTTGCAGAGTCAACAGTCTTCCCTATATCATTTATATACAGTGTAAAAAGAATTGGACCTAAAATTGAGCCCTGGGGATCTGTGATTGTACACAATATACACTGAGCAAGGTTTGCAATTATTATGTTTTAGTCAAATGTTATATCTGTTTTGGCTTCTTGCAGTCAATTTGCAGTCTACAAACTATCTGCAATTATTTCCGGCCCCCTGACCATCCGCTCAAGAATAAATCGGCCCGCGGCTGAATCCAGTTGATGAACCCTGCCATACCTCATCCCGCTACTAACCAACTTACACACAAATGGACGTGCACAACAGGACGTGCACACACAGATCATACACAATCCATTAAAATAATACACACAACACAGCCACCCCTTACACATACAAACCATAACTCTTCAACACACAGCCACCATCCAACCCCTTACACATACAAACCATAACTCTTCAACACACAGTCACAGATCATGTACAACCCCATTATACACACATTAGACTTACTCCTCCCACCTGCCCCCATTTTGTTTTCTCCCAGTAACACACCTTGGTCAGTAATCCCTCCTGTGTATAGACTGGACCAGCTGAGTGTATTCTACCTGACGGATCATCACTTACTGCTGTCTGAGAGAGAGGAGCTTTGTGAGGGAGGATTATGCTGGGTTAGGGTTACTAACAGGGTTAGACTGGATTAGACCTTAATGATGACCTCTTGACCTGTGGCTGTAGAGTCCATTCTTCTTCTGGGGTATCAAATGTATAACACTGTTATAGCTTTGAGCTAGAGCCAGAGATCTTCATGGTCAGGTCACATGATCAGGAAAAACTCATAGGCCTTTAAATGAGATATTGGGGTCTATTGATTGATCTTCCTTCTTTTGAAACAATCATTATAGATGACACAGTAGCCAGCCTTTCACACACCCTATGCATCAGTATAACATAACAGTACAGATGCCAGCAGGGCTGGTGAAAAGCCTCCATGTTTTTGTAATTGGTTGTTGTTATAAGGATAAACACTATCTACGAAGTGTTGAGCACGTCAAGTGTGCACTGTGTGTTCCTGTGTGTATGATGAGTGCCGTGTGTGTTCAGTCGTGTGTTTTTAATGTGTATGTTGACTGACGTGGGTTCACAGTGTTTTTAAACCCTGCCCACACCCCCTTCCACACACACACGCATGTGGACACACACACTCTATTTCACTGGTGGTCATGGATACGTTGGTCTTCGAGACCTTTGTTCTGAAGCGTTCTGCTACAGTACTTAACGCATGTGACTACCTACCTTGTGCCCCTGAAAGGAAAGACAGATGTGTACGCTAATCAAGTGACAGCTTTACACGGAAACACGCAAACCTAAAATAAGCCCCTCCACCCTCTCTGACTCATAGAAAAATCCAAGGGACACTCAACACAAGGCCCTTCCCTCCTAGATGAAACATGTCTCTTTTCAAACCACAAATCGATGTAAGAGTTTCAAGGCTTGTTTTATTTTCAGTCAAATTTACCTCAACCAAAATTCGATGATCCAACGTTTTTGTCCAGTGGGTTCCATGATTTTACCTGTGTTAGTCTATAGTCCATTATGTGAAGAACGTATAGAAGGCACAAATGGTTATGTGTAGAGATGATGACATACAGGCTTTATGCACTTACTGTTTCAGTATCACTATGGTTACTTGGCAGTTAGGGTTTTAAGATGGGGGTAGAGGTTAGCCAATAGCCATAACAGTGAGCGCCTGCAGCAGAGTGTTTTGTACTGTAGGGCCGTAAAGTGAGCTGACAGTAAGGGTTAAGACGGCTGCAGCCTCCCTGCTCCCCTCTCCACATGGGGTAGATGAGGGACTAGCATGCCTGTCATTCACAAGGGGGGTGCATTTATGTACACAGCACTGGGCTCCAGGCCTGCTGGAACTGCACTTCATGCTTTTCAACAGACAGCTCTCTTTCCTCTTCTGTCTCTCTCTCGCTTGCCCCTCTCTTTCGCTCTCTTACTCTGTCTCCCTCTCTCTCTCTTTCTTTCTCTCTCCTGTCTCTCTCCCTCTCGCTCCCTCTTTTGTTCCCCTCTCCTTTCTTCTTCCTCTATCTCTCTCTGCCTCACGCTTTATCGCTCACTCGCCTATCTTTCTCTCTCTCTCTCTCTCTCTCTCTCTCTCTCTCTCTCTCTCTCTCTCTCTCTCTCTCTCTCTCTCTCTCTCTCTCTCTCTCTCTCTCTCTCTCTCTCTCTCTCTCTCTCTCTCTCTCGTTTTCCCTCCCTCTCTCTCTGAGGCAAGGACACTCAGTGACTGTGCGGGAGTGAGAGGAGAGGTGGCATTAGGGTAGTATCTCCACTCCAATAACAATCACATCAAGTGGTGTGGTAAATGAGGTGGCCCATGGTTCAGTGTCTGTGGCTAATCACTACAGTCTGCTCATTAAAACACAGTGATAATGATTCAGCACACAGCCCTCCTTCTGCACTGGCAGCAGCAGATAGACAAAAAGCCTGCCCCCCCACACACAAATAAACGCGCACACACATTCACATTCACACGTACACATAGCCTACACGTATTCACACAGCTTTTTGTGTGGATGGGATGCGAGTTAACCATCACTGGTCGGGATCATCACTACTACCACATATCTCTGTTACAGAGTTACTCTCTCTCTCTCTTTAACCTGAACATGTGCTCAGCTCTGCCGTCCATGACGATACTGAGATGAGATCCAAACTGCTAGGCCAGGCTTAATAACACACATACACTGATCCAAAACTGAGTGGATGGATGGTCTGAGGGCGACAGAGCATCTGTCTTACTGTACATCTCTATTCCTCTGGCATCGTACCTCAGACAGAGAAGTGTCTGACTCAATGTTCTTTGGGATGGAAACTGGCCTGTCATGAGGTGATCTATCAAAAGAAGCTATCTTGCTCTGTTATTACCTACTCTATCATCAGAAAGACACTGTAAATCCCTGGACAAATATATAAGCAGCCAGTGACATGTGATTTGTATTAGCCCTTAGACAGCTGGCCCAGGATCAGATTTGTTTCTCTTCTTTTAATGGTTAGTGTTAGGGCTGGGATTGGGAGAGCAGATCTGGAATCAGTTTTGAAGGACAGGATGAGTCAGTGTTGGCTTCAGCGAGGCCTGATCAGGTGCTGTAGGGCCATGTGACCAGCTGGTAAAGGGAATGTCTGGGCTGGTCCATCCATGATATCGGGGGTGGACTGCTTTTGTCTGCTGGATCTTGGCCTGTGGTTCTGGACCAGCTTTTGTTCCTGCTGTCCTTTGGCCTTGATCTCAGAACAATATGAGCTGCATCGCTAAACTCTCTGTGTGTGAGAGTTAGGCTATGAAACTCTTTAATGGGCCCACTGTGTGAATATTAGCCGTGGGTTGCCATTTTAAATCAATTTTAAATGTGGATATCAAACTTGCCAATGAAAAGTCACAATGGCTGAGTTTGAGATATGTCCTCCTGGAGGGTTATATTATATGTGAATGTGAAATACTGCCTCTTAAGGTGGTGTGTGTGGACGTGGATGTGGATGGATGTGTGGAGCTCTGGTTGTGGACTGATGGAGGAGGCTTTGACAGACACTCCGTGCTGAGGAGAGGGGGTAGGGTGGGGGGCGTGGGTGAAAGGTGGGTTATGGGGCTTAGAGGGGTGAGATTGAGGGGGGCAGGTGTTGTGACTTGGCACTGGCATGCCTGGCACTCTGAGGGCGCTCTATGTTTAGCCCTTACATGATTTTACATGTGCTGTTTTTTCTGGGCCTGCTGTTGTTTGTTGAGAGAACAGAATGGTTCCCCCTCAGTGGCGGCCGGACCACCCCCTCTTACACTCTAACAGGCATCTACCGACCCCTCTCTGGTTCTACGGTACCCATGTTACATCTGACATGAGCACATCCCTCTTTCCTTCCCTCTCTTATTCCCACTTTGCTCCTTCTTCCCCCTCTTCTCATCCCTCCTTCTTCCCCCTTTTCTCATCTCTCCTTCTTCCCCCTCTTCTCATTCCTCCTTCTTCCCCCTCTTCTCATCCCTCCTTCCCCCCTTCTCATTCCTCCTTCTTCCCCCTCTTCTCATCCCTCCTTCCCCCCCTTCTCATCCCTCCTTCTTCCCCCTCTTCTCATCCCTCCTTCTTCCCCCTCTTCTCATCCCTCCTTCTTCCCCCTCTTCTCATCCCTCCTTCTTCCCCCTCTTCTCATCCCTCCTTTTCTCCCTCTTTTCACCTTGCTTCCCTTCCCTCTTTTCTTTTCTCCTCTCAAGCTCATCTCTCGTCTTTCTGACTTTTCCCAACCTTGAACACAACAAATATCCAACAGCATCATTTCGTTTTTTACCATCTTCCCACACAACACTATTACTCACCTTAGTCAATTTTACCCCACTTTGATATGGGTGAGACCTCACTAGTGGATGACTGGTGGTGTGTGTGAATGCTGTGGTGCCTTGTCATGGGTGGTTGATTGAGTCCAGACGTTGTGGTTTTTTCTCTCACCACTATACAGGGTTGGTTTGGCCCAGGGCAGGGCGGGTTGGAGTTCCCTTGGGTGCAGTAAAGTGATAGGGCGGCACGGGGGTTCAAATCGCCCCTGGAGTGACGGGTCAAATGTCAAAACTCCAGCCCGGTGAGGGAGATCAGGGTCATGTTAGTCAAACACGAACTGAGGTAGACCCTTCCTGTATAGTTCACGGCTGCTTATACCATTACCTTGTGTCTGTGTATGTATGTATTCATTTGTGTGGGCACGCGCGTGAATGTTGTCTGTGTGTGAGTTTGTGTTTAATGAGGGGGCTGGGCCGCTCTGTTTGCTCTAAGCCTCATCGATCCACCATTTTAAACTTCCCCTTCCGTCCCTTAGCAGCCCCGCCACCTACACAGCAGCTCCTAAGATGGACGACCCTGGGGTCATCCCCGTCAACTGGCTCAGACATTGGCCAAATACAGAGGCCCTAGCTGAATAATGGTCTGTCAGTGACCTCTCACCCCTGGTCAGGCTCTTATGTGTCAGATTGATATCCTCCTGTCCTATGGGAGTGGAATGTCTGATAGTGATAGGGAGCATCTAGCCACCTAGACAGGCAATCTATTTGGGATCCAAGCTCACGTTCCATCATTGATGTTTCTGTTTTCTGTAGATCTAGGCGTCTGTTTCTATGATCTAGGGCTATGTGCTACACTTGCTAGTTCTGTCCAAGGTGCTGAGTGTGCCATATTTAGTAGGGTTATTTTAACAAGGCTTGGGGCTTCTCGAGTTATGTGGCTTCTGAGCTAGACGGAGAACACCCTGAGATCTGTGTGTGTGTGTGTGTGCGTGTGTGTGTGTGTGTGTGTGTGTGTGTGTTGTATCCTTGGGCTTGAGCACCCTGTGCATGTAAAAAGAGGTAGAGCACAGTTCTGCCATAAGTCAGTGTGATGGCAACCTGTGTGATGGTCTGCCTTGAGACTAGGGGTTTAAGGTATTGGCTGTCAGCCCCTGGGGTTAAGCACTGAGTGAGTGACGGAGCCCTGCTGTGTCTGTGTGTGTGTGTGTGTGTGTGTGTGTGTGTGTGTGTGTGTGTGTGTGTGTGTGTGTGTGTGCGTGCGTGCGTGTGCTGCGTGAGTGCGTGTTGTGTGTGTGTGTTGAGTGACACTCACTCCATGCTGCCTATTTGACCCTTTGACCACCAGACTAGCATCACCTTTCATTAACCTGTCCTGTACTGTGACTTATCTTCTTATGTCATTCATGGAAAACAGCTGAGAATTACTGTGAACTTCTCTTTCTCTCTTTGTTTCTCCCCTTAGCACTCTGGTTCTCACTCGTCTATATTCTGTCTATATTCTCTCTCTGCTGCTCTCATTGCCATGTAGGACCTACCTCCCACGAACAGCAATGGGTTTACAATCTAAAACTCTTGCCCTTGTCTGACAAACTCAGACAAAACCTTTTGTTCCCAGGGAAATTTACCAAAAAAAAAAGAGAAAAGATTAGTATTTTATAGTTTCTCTTTTCTTATCTTTTGTTGCTGTCAACACCCAGTCTGACTCTGAAACCTGGCAGACAGCTCTCTCTGTGTGTGTGTGTGTGTGTGTGTGCATTTGTCTGCACAGATGTGTGTGATCACTAATCAGTGGAGGTAATGATGTCTGAACCATGGCTGATGGTGCTGGTGGTGTTAGTGGCACAGGTTCCCAGTGCTATGAATGATGGGCCGGGTGGATGGGGGTCAGGTCCTCCTGCCCCGAGGGAGACAGGGAAACACCAGGCAGAGGGAAAGATAGACTCCATATGGTGACATCAGCGCCCAGGGTCAAATGACCAGATGTATTAGCCTCTACCCTGTGGGGCCACAGTGGTGAAATTACCTACCTAAAGAGCTCCCCCTAGAGGTCAAGGAAATGAACTCTGGGGGGGGGGGGGGGGGGACACAGCAAATGTCAGGAGAATAGATACCAAGGGAATATTTTACAACCCAAGCACAGAGACTGCTTTTAGCTATGATTGTTGACTCATAGGTTTTCAATGGAAAACAATGTACAGTGGGGGAAACAAGTATTTAGTCAGCCACCAATTGTGCAAGTTCTCCCACTTAAAAAGATGAGAGGGGCCTGTAATTTTCATCATAGGTACACGTCATCTATGACAGACAAAATGAGAAAAAAGAATCCAGAAAATCACATTGTAGGATTTTTAATGAATTTATTTGCAAATTATGGTGGAAAATAAGTATTTGGTCAATAACAAAAGTATCTCAATACTTTGTTATATACCCTTTGTTGGCAATGACACAGGTCAAACATTTTCTATAAGTTTTCACAAGGTTTTCACACACTGTTGCTGGTATTTTGGCCCATTCCTCCATGCAGATCTCCTCTAGAGCAGTGATGTTTTGGGGCTGTCGCTGGGCAACACAGACTTTCAACTCCCTCCAAAGATTTTCTATGGGGTTGAGATCTGGAGACTGGCTAGGCCACTCCAGGACCTTGAAATGCTTCTTACGAAGCCACTCCTTCGTTGCCCGGGCGGTGTGTTTGGGATCATTGTCATGCTGAAAGACCCAGCCATGTTTCATCTTCAATGCCCTTGATGATGGAAGGAGGTTTTCACTCAAAATCTCACGATACATGGCCCCATTCATTCTTTCCTTTACACGGATCAGTCGTCCTGGTCCCTTTGCAGAAAAACAGCCCCAAAGCATGATGTTTCCACCCCCATGCTTCACAGTAGGTATGGTGTTCTTTGGATGCAACTCAGCAGTCTTTGTCCTCCAAACACGACGAGTTGAGTTTTTACCAAAAAGTTATATTTTGGTTTCATCTGACCATATGACATTCTCCCAATCCTCTTCTGGATCATCCAAATGCACTCTAGCAAACTTCAGACGGGCCTGGACATGTACTGGCTTAAGCAGGGGGACACGTCTGATACTGCAGGATTTGAGTCCCTGGTGGCGTAGTGTGTTACTGATGGTAGGCTTTGTTACTTTGGTCCCAGCTCTCTGCAGGTCATTCACTAGGTCCCCCCGTGTGGTTCTGGGATTTTTGCTCACCGTTCTTGTGATCATTTTGACCCCACGGGGTGAGATCTTGCGTGGAGCCCCAGATCGAGGGAGATTATCAGTGGTCTTGTATGTCTTCCATTTCCTAATAATTGCTCCCACAGTTGTTTTCTTCAAACCAAGCTGCTTACCTATTGCAGATTCAGTCTTCCCAGCCTGGTGCAGGTCTACAATTTTGTTTCTGGTGTCCTTTGACAGCTCTTTGGTCTTGGCCATAGTGGAGTTTGGAGTGTGACTGTTTGAGGTTGTGGACAGGTGTCTTTTATACTGAAAACAAGTTCAAACAGGTGCCATTAATACAGGTAACGAGTGGAGGACAGAGGAGCCTCTTAAAGAAGAAGTTACAGGTCTGTGAGAGCCAGAAATCTTGCTTGTTTGTAGGTGACCAAATACTTATTTTCCACCATAATTTGCAAATAAATTCATAAAAAATCCTACAATGTGATTTTTCAGATTTTTTTTCCTCAATTTGTCTGTCATAGTTGACGTGTACCTATGATGAAAATTACAGGCCTCTCTCATCTTTTTAAGTGGGAGAACTTGCACAATTGGTGGCTGACTAAATACTTTTTTCCCCCACTGTAATTATGTGAGAGAGTGCAGTTGAACCTTGTAATGTTTGCTCCGATGACCATTTAGTTCGTATTTAGTCATTTGTTATAGTCCCATTGTGTGGCTCGGGACAGGTCAGCAGTTTCATGTGGTCTGGGCAGGGAAAGTGTCTCCTTTTTTCTCCCATTGTTATAAAACCATTGGAATCTGACCTTGCTCTGACCCCACTGTAATCATGTGTTATAGAAAACACCAGGAAGGCTTTCTGCCTCTCTCCCTCCTCCCCTCCTCCTCTCCTCCTCTGAACCAGGGTGCAAACAATTCATTACCCGTGTTTGGTCACCAGAGAGAAAGAGAGGGGGAGAAAGAGGAGCAAAGATAGGATGAGAGGAGTAAAAAGAAAGATTATCGTAATGGAAGTGCTTTGTTAAGAGTGCTTGGCCCTGAATCATACATGAGCCTGTCTAAGTGGCTGTGAGTAATTCAGCCAATCAAGCGTCATTAATCCCAAAGACGAATAGAGATAGGATTTGGGTGTCTTCATTTTTAAACTTTATTGGCTCATCGCGTCACATGAACAAATGAACACAAGAACAACTGAATTAACAAATGAAGGTGTTGATTTCTTAATGATGCTGTCATCAGTTTTACAGCTAGATTATGTTAATTATCTTGTCGTCAGTTTTAAAGCTAGAGTTATTTATTTCCTTGTCTGCCACATTTATGTTCATTGTAAGAGACTTTGAACGTATCCTCATTCGTCATTGTTTTTGTGCAAACTCACAAAAGAACTCTGAGAAAACGCTGATTTCCCAGTTGAGCTCCGTCTGTGAGTTGTCAAGCATTACTCTAGCCTGAAGACATTCACAAAAATATTGAAAACTCACACTTGAGGTGCTAATGAGCTTCAGACTGAGACATATGTCTAGGCATTATGGTTCAAGATTATGGCTCAATGTGGATCGATATGAGGTACTATCACTCTCAGTGTATCTGTGGTGAACATACTCTCTAGGAGGGCCAGAGTAATCCTCTCTGCTGTCCCTGTTAGCTCATCTGACATAAATCCTCCGCTCGTCATGTTCAGAAAGGTGACCACTCCTCACCTCTCGGTCAGACGAAAATCTGGCTATCCCAGAGTGCCGCTGGCTGAGGAAGTGATACTTACTGGTGGCTCCTGGGGTTTGGTCGCCCTCTGTCAGTTATGGTATAATAATAATATAATATGCCATTTAGCAGATGCTTTTATCCAAAGCGACTTACAGTCATGTGTGCATACATTTTTACGTATGGGTGGTCCCGGGGATCGAACCCACTACCCTGGCATTACAAGCGCCATGCCCTACCAATTGAGCTACAGAAACTGAAACTGTGGCTGATGGAAGCCCTGCTGTGTCTGCCTGGAGCCACAGCACTCAGCTGGAGCATGAGAAAAGTGGGCCTTTGAGAGAGAAAACAAGGCTTCAGTTTCATGTTTGACCAGGCTATAACTAGGGAGAAAAAGATGAGAATATAGCTGACGAATCACACAGGTTGACACACTGTCACACACAATATAGGACACACATGGAATGCACACACACAGACACACAGACACACACACAGCCACACACCCACACACACTCCTCTGTGGCCCTCCAAACCCAGTAGTACAGTCACTAATCCTGCAGCACATTTGCAATCCGTATAATGACAACCTGATACCCCCAGCAGGACCCAGCCAACACACACCACCCTTTATACGCCTCTTAAAGCCTGGAAATGTACGTGTCAGTGGGAACAGCTGCACTGCCGTCCAACGCAGGCTCCTCTCTCACCTGACCCTGAATCAGTTCTGAGTGCTCCTCTACCCCTGGAAAGGTTGTTAGGTGGGTGTAACATCTGCTTCTTGGCCTGTGAGTCTCAGTCCTTACTTGAGAAACCTCCCACAGAGCCAGAGTGAGTTCACCCGTATCGGATCATCAGTGCTCAGCATGCACAGACACGGTCCCCTGCCTGTTCCCCCGGCCCCAGTGTGTCAATGAACAGAGGTGGAGTATTGAAGACATCCGCAGTATGTCAGTGATACTGAGCCCGGCCCATTAGCGACTCTGAGACGCGCTGGCCAACCTAACCTAATCTGTCTCCACTAAAAGCATCAGAAATGCAACCGTGTATGGTGCTTTTGGGAATGTGTGTTTCCCATCACTCCCCAGGAATGAATACCAGGCATACCTGGCAATCTGAAGTGTCTCTGTCTTTCAGAACACATCTAGTTGCATTTTCTCTAGTGTAGGACTCTAGTTCACATACTTTTAGTGTGTCTTATGTTATTCCCCTTTTTGAAGTGATCACTGACCTGACATGATACAGCAGGTGAGCGTTACACAATGAAGCCCTTGCGAATACCTATCCAATAGTATTAGATCAGTGATGACATCAACACCGGTAGAATCATGGAAATGCATGTTTGTATCAATACTATTAGACCTCCTGAAGAATATTACTCCATAACCTTTCTGCTTTCCTTCCAGGTTCTACCGGGGTGACTACCACATCGACGTGTGTATAAACGACTACCTGGATGTTTTCTGTCCCCACTACCTGGTCTCTGTCCCCGAGGAGCGGACAGAGCACTACGTCCTCTACATGGTCAACTATGACGGCTACAGCTCCTGTGACCACACTGCCAAGGGCTTCAAACGCTGGGAGTGTAACAGGCCCCACTCCCCCAACGGACCCTTGAAGTTCTCAGAGAAGTTCCAGCTCTTCACCCCCTTCTCTCTGGGTTTTGAGTTCCGCCCCGGCAGAGAGTACTACTACATCTGTGAGTAATAGTAATCTTTATGGTAATTTAGCACATGCTTATATTCAAATAAACGTAATGTTAACAAAAGCATTCAGTATAAAGTATGGCCCATGCGGGAATCAAACCCACAACTCTGCTGGTGCAAGCACCATGCTGCAACAAATTGCGTTATCAGGGCCATGTATGCATGAATACCACTCATTTACATATCATACAAAAACACTGTTGGTACCACAGTACAATGAAATGTGATACAGGAATGCTTTGCTTAAAGGCAGAGAGAGTGCTACCCCAGTTTTCCTGCATGGCATGGACATGTATGATATCAGTGAAGAGTTATTATGTTGTGAGCTCAGGCTACTAGGGCAAAATGCAACATACTTAGATGATTCAAGGGTATGATGTCCAAGCATGGAACTGACTGCGGCGGGAAAAACAATAGCAAAGTAGAACTTTGTTTTACAAGTCCTGGCAAAGAGGTTCCAAACCAAACATTTGCCTGAGGGAAAACATCTCCAATCTTGTGGTCTCAGTCTGAAGAGTCTTTGTTACAAACTCACCAGGCTCAACTTTCTACTGCTCGTGAGAAGGCCTCTGGAACACAAGCATCTGAAGCTCTGTTTTTACAAGTGGAGTCGGAGCCCTACAGGGCAGAGATCTGAGACTAAAGAAGAGACAGCACCGGGCGGCCTGCTAGACTACAGTATGTCTGATTCCCCTTACAGAGATGGCTTCAGTTAGTCCTACTCCACAGTAGCCTCGGCCTCAGCCGCACGCCTCACACCGACGTCGTGTGATTTAGGAGAAAGCTTCCTGACGAATCGGCAGTCCTTAAAGTCACATGATATGCTGACCTGCCCAATCTCCTAGGATGTTATTCTACTGGATTGGATGGATTGGATAAAGGATGGTGTGGGGCAGGTAATGGACTTCAGGCTCTCAGGCTCTGTTTAATGTGCAAATAGGAGAGCCAAGATGGAGTCAAAACAGCCATAAGTATATATTGCCACACTGGCTTTTACAGTGAAATTGGGGTAGAGAGAAAGAGAAAAAGAGACAGGCCACATGGCCTAAAGGCCTTTCCCTCCTTGTGGTTGTTTTTCACCCAGAACACGTCACCAGTGAGGAGGATAAATCTAACGAAGAGGCGGATACGTAATCACACCCCGGGGAACATACCGAGGTGTACACTAACCTGCTCCAACATCCTCTCAACTCTTGTCCCTCTATGTAGTTCCAGAAAAGCTGGATATCTCACAGTAAACCATGTGATATCAGTTTCAGTATCACATTGCATGTGTCTGATCTGTCAAGTATAACTAAAGAGTTACATTGTTAGATGATACTAGCACATGTTGTAACACTACTGGACAATAGAGCTGTGAACTTACAGCAAGTAAGTCAAATGTTTGGGGGTTGACATGTGCTGGTGTCAACGACTCAGTGCAGAGGACAGACAGACACCCCTTTGTCCCCCCCTGTGGACAGTTAACCCCCCAGGCGACGAGAGGAGAGGAATGGGTGCGCTGGGACATGGGGTGGGTTAAATCAAATGGATGACACCTGCGGTTGGCCCTGGGTCTGTCCGTCCGTCTGGCAGACAGATGCCTGCAGGAAGCCATCAGGGGGATCAGAGGGGGCGGCCTGGGGGGGTCAAAGTTCAGCATGTCCTGATGGCTGGATGTGAACCCGGGCTTCTCCCAGGCTAAGGCTGCATGTTTTTCTAAAAGAGCCTATAGGGAAGTGTGATCCAAATCTCAGGGGATAGAAATCCAATTTTCTGGGGAGACAGTTGAGAGTCTGTCTCTCCCTGTGTGACTGGGGCTGACTGTCTGCTGTAAAGCTTCAAAAGCCCAGGTCCTGCTCCGTACACAGTCTGAAGATCTACATAGATAATGAGATGAACCCTGTTCAATAGTGTGTTTGTTCCACTGGGTTTTGCTTTGTTCTGACAGATAAAAACTGATCACAAGGGAATCATCTGATTCCATCGTATTCATATCAGATCTCCAATTCATCTCGGGTCTATACCCAGAGTTAAGTTACACGGCATCTGAGCACCTAGCTTGTGTCTGGTCATGTGTGTGTCTGGTGGTGTGTGTTTGTTCGGGAGTGTCTGCATGTGTATAGTGTGCGTGCATGTGTGAGACGTTTATGGGACGGTGTGTGTTCATGAGAGGACGTTTTCTGGGTTCGTACTTTATGTTTATACTCTATGAGTGTCTGCATGAGGTTTACTGCCTTCCAGTCTGTCTACTCTGCCCTGCTAGTCTCCTCCACTGGGATGCATGGCATGACTAACCAGGGATCCAGTGTCGCAGTGCGTGAGACATGGTCGTAGAAAACCAGCTCACGGCTGTGTGGTGTATTGTGGAGCCCAGGCTCTGTCTGTCTGTCTGACTGACTGGGAATAGAAAGGGAGCTAGTGCAGTCTGGTCTGAGTGCCTGCCACTGTAGGGGTGTGAGGTAAGTTACATGATACTCGCTGACACAGACAGAAGAGCCATGATTGACACCACACTGCCAATATAACTCTCTTCATCAAGTTCTAAAGGCAATTTTTATCATGTTTCATAGCCATGCTAAGTGTTTTAAAATGGGAACCCCAGTCTACAGTCTCTCTCTCTCTCTCTCTCTCTCTCTCTCTATCTCTCTATCTCAAACACACACACACACAGAGAGCATGATAGTGCCCTGAGGGGTGGGTGGGGGTCTATGTCTAGATTAAGAGCAGCTTGAGACCCCAGGCAGGCCAGGAAATGACGGGGTCAGAACATAGTACTCTCTGGGAAGGGGGGGGGGGGGGGGGGGGGGGGGGGGAAGAGAGGCATTCTATAGAGGGGATGAATACAAGCACGGGTCAGGGTCTGTCAAACTAGCAACAAGAACAACATCTCAGTCACAACCTACTTTCAGTATAGAAGTGTGATAGGGCTTCAGAACTATTGCTTCTCAAGACATCACACAATATAAAACACCTGCAGTCTAGTTTGTCACTTTGGTGACTATGTCCTAGGTGACATTGTCTTGTTGTTGACAGGTCAGAAGATGGAGCGGCCTGAATTGAAGTGACTTGCCACCATAGGGATTTTGTGAAGCAGCTGTCATATTCCAGTTAGCCAGGGTAGACGTCTGTGTAGCAGGGTTGTGCTACTTTACTGCTAATAGAACCCAGTGGCAGGTGTTGACAGCCTCTGCAGCCAATCAAATCATTCATAGCAGATGGTGATGTTACTCTGAGCCAATCAAATTCTGTGTTGCAGATGTGGACAAAATTTGGAGCCAATAGAAGTTTGAGTAGCAGGTGCAGACAGTTATTTGAGCCAATGGAAGTTTGAGTAGCAGATGCGAATGTTTCTCGAGAGCCAATCAAAATTGAAGGGGGCAG